>NC_059084.1:43686868-43698731 GCF_020497125.1 Mauremys mutica
GTCCCTTTCCCATACCTATGACTGCGGAATGGATAACATCTCTCAATAATTCCTCTTTCAGCTGTGCCTTTACACAGTCTGGAATACCCCCTCCAGCCCTGCTCCACAGTTGTCTCATAGCTGATCTGGATTTAGCTCCTTTAATCTTTCTTCCTACATGATGACTAGATGATCTCCTGATGTCCCTTCCAACCCTGATGTTCTCTGATCATTTGCCAACTCTCTGATAATCTTCGCGGCTCTTCTCCTGTTTTTAAATATTCTTCCTGTTTTGGCAGAGTGTTTAGCAGTGTACTCAAAACCACTGAATCAATAGCAAAAACTTTCCATTGACTTTAGTGGGACCAAGGCTATACCCATCATTAAAGGGGAACTTGCTGCACCAGAGAAGAGAGGAGAAATCCTTGGGAATGAGGAGCTCCAATATGGGCATTAAGATCAGTGACGCTGGAAACACCTTTTAATAGTGAGGGGTGCTGATAGTCAAACAGAAAACGATCCTCAAACTTTTTACTTCTACCTCTCCCCCCACCCCAAAGCTGAGGTCCCAGGAGCAAAGCCGTGTCTCCAGGAAGGGGGGACATGGAGAGCGATTAGGGGGCCAAGGCTGGGACCACAGTGGGGGGCAGGGTGTGGGGCCTAGTAGCAGGAGTCCAAGCGTTCAGGAGGACAGACAGTTAAGCTGGGACGACCCACATACACATCCGGGAGTGATACTCGGCAGCTGGGACCCCGCATACCAGTGGCTGGGAGTGGGGGCCTGGTCAGGCCCAGCATGCAGAGCTGGAAGCAGAACCCCTGGTGTGGGGCCAGCAGCCCAGTGGACACCGCATAAAACCTGGGGTGCTGCAAGCACCACCCCCCCACACCCATTCTTCTCACGCCTATGCATAAGATAACCAGGTATGGTTTCTCCAGAACCATAATGATACTATCATCCTTTGTGATCTGGGATCAAGGGTTCTAGGATTGATGGAACCCCTGGCTGAACCCTTGATACAAGGGATGTGGAAGAATGATAAAAACACACCCGAAATCTAACCTAATTTTATTGAAATAGACCAAAAAAAACCACTTAAGGGAAGAATATGTTATATGGAATTGCTATGACACTTATCTGAAGGCTTTCTTTAACATTTTCCATGTGGTATTTATGCTACACCACAAATAATCCAGGGACTTATCTAAATGCTAATGCTCAAATGTTAAGGTCCACAGGCAAGAGAAACACAATAGAGTGGAAGACCTCAACAATTTGAAAACCAATGAGCCATTCCATTAATTGATCTTTGATTATTAGGCAGGTAAATATGACCAATGGTCTGTGATGGGGTATTAGATGGGGTGGGATCTGAGTTACTACAGAGAATTCTTTCTTGGATGCTGGCTGGTGAGACTTGCCCACATGCTCAGGGTTTAACTGATCGCCATATTTGGGGTCGGGAAAGAATTTTCCTCCCGGGCAGATTGGCAGAAGCCCTGGAGCTTTTTGCCTTCCTCTGCAACATGTGGCACGGGTCACTTGCTGGAGGATTCTCTGCACCTTGACGTCTTTAAACCATGATTTGAGTACTTCATTAACTCAGATATAGGTTTGGGGTTTGTTAGAGGAGTGGGTGGGTGAGATTCTGTGCCCTGCATTGTGCAGGAGGTCAGACTAGATGATCATAATGATCACTTCTGACCTTAAAGTCTATGAGTCTATAAAACATGAAAATTAAACGTTTCATCATTTATAATGACAGCGTAAGGGATCCTTTCGAGGATGGCCACTTTTTGCATGTTTCAATTTAATAACGATTTGTTATTGTCAAATAACAGGGTCAAATGAAATTATTTAACCAAAGATTATCCATCAGAGATTAGCACAGTGCTATACAGAATAGAGGATTGCCCCTGATGGTGTAACTGGCCTCTGTCTCTCTCTCCTCTGTAACTGAAGGGATGCAGCATTTTGCACTACCCAGACCAATTTTCAAGCCCTCTGTCTTCCATACCGTGTGAGATAAAGAAACTCCTTTTTGGAGGGAAAAATCTTTTCCCGTGTTTAATTTTACCATCTCTTCTGTTTTTCTAATTGCTGATGGAATTACTTTTATGTTTCATAGTTTAGCTGACTGGTGAGTGGAAAGGAATCTCTAACCCAGTCATCATCACAAACATCTGTGACAACCCACAGTTCTCAATGAGTTAAAACATCTTTCGATGGATCATATTTCCTCCATGACAGAACTCATCTGCAATAACAAATATCCCTCATTAATCACCTAGTTTTCTTTATAACATACTTTTGTAAACACTTGCATTTGTTGAGGGATCTTTTCACTTGATGATTACCTGTTCGGTTCATTCCCTCTGAAGCACCTGGGATTGGCTGCTATTGCAAGACAGGATACTGGGCTAGATGGACCTGTGGTCTAACCCAGTATTCCCATTCTTATGTTTCTGGACACCTGGACTATATTAGCAAAATCAGGATAAAAAACAAGGTTAAAGATTACACATATTCCATTAGTGAGTTGTTTTTCCTTCACCCATTAGTGCCAATTCAGTGATGTGGTGGGTTGCACAGGATCAGAGCTATGTTATTTCTGGTCATCTCTAATGAAGATGAAGGGTTGGGGTGCAGGTGTTGATGGCTTCAGACCAAGAGCAGGCTGCATTATAGCAAAGGGAAGCGCAGCTAATCCTTCAGAAGAATTCAAGCTGAATTAGTGGGCACCTGCTGTAGAATTCTTCCTCCAACTTTTTCTAATTTGTCTGGGAGTTGGAAGCCACGACTACCCTCAGGTACAATCCTGAAGTTCTGGCTGAACTTCGGTGTTATTAATTAATACACAAATCCAGTGCATATAAAAAACTGGAGCACATTTCAGTTTATTAATTAAGCGCCTCCCTAATCTCCCATGCATTCTCGAAGACTTTGCGTACATTTTAGTGTATTAATTAACCTTCCTTCCAACCCTCCAGAATCATTATTTTCCCCATATGCAGCACTATCTATTTTTTCCAGCACAGAGTGTCCTTCAAGACCTGTATGACCTGCTGGTTCCTCAGAGAGTAGATGAAGGGGTTGAGCATGGGAGTGTTGACCGTGTTGACAATGGCCACCCCTTTGGTGATGTCCAGTCCATCACGCTGCTTCGGACGGACATACATGAAGATGCAGCTGCCATAGAAGATGCTCAGGACGGTGATGTGCGAGGAGCAGGTGGAGAAGGCCTTACGTCGCTCTTTGGTTGAGGGGATGCGGATGACGGTAGCAACAATGTAGGAATAGGAGACCGCGGTGATGGACAAAGAACCCAGCAAAACAACAGCTGCTACCAGGAAGTCCATTGATTCCACCAGGTGTGTGTTGGAGCAGGAGAGGCTGACGAGGGGCCCCAGGTCACAGAAGAAATGGTTCAGGACGTTGGGGCCGCAGAAGGAGAGCAGGGAGATCATCATGATGAGGCCAATGATGAAGAAGAAGCCACCAAACCAAGAAGAAAGCACCATGTAGGTTCAGACCCTGCCGCTCATGATGGCCATGTAGTGCAGTGGGTAATAGATGGCCACGTAGCGATCCACAGACATAGCTGCAAGGTGAAGGAACTCAGAGACTCCCAGGGAGAGGTAGAAGAAGGCCTGGGCGATGCAGCCGGCAAAGGAGATGGTCTTGTCCTCTGAGAGGAAATTGGCCAGCATCTTGGGGACGATGACACTGGTGAAACAGATCTCAAGGAAGGAGAAGCTCTGAGGAAGAAGTACATGGGGGTGTGGAGGCGGTGGTCAGCCCAGGTGATGGCGATCACCACATTCCCAGCAAGCGTCAGGAGGTAAATCATCAGGTGCACCAGGAATAGCAGGAAACCTAGGTGATGCAGGTGAGGGAACCCCAGAAGGACAAATTCTCTCACGGCCCTCTGGTTGGCCAGCACCAATACCTTGTTGCCTTCCAGGAAAGAAGGGAGAGAGAGCCATCAACATCAGCTGTACTAAACTTTGCGATAGTACACAAGGGGAGAGCAGCTGAAATATGGGCCCTGGACACCATGAGACTTTGATATCTCTGAGACTCAGTTTCTCCCCAATCTAAAAAATTGGGTTAATAGTAATTTACTTCCAGTTGCGAGGTATGGGGGGGGGCAATATGGACCAATGAGAGGTTGTGTCACACTTACCCTGCCACCTGGATGCCTCATGATGCTGTGCTGCTGTAGCTCCCAGCCTGGGATGCTCACAACCAGCCTACCAGTATGCAGGTCACACCATGAGTGTCTGTGCTTAGACCACCCTAGTTACAGACCCACTGCAGCTTCCACCAGCCATGGTTACACCCAGTGAGGTGACCCCAGGCCTGAATTTTCCCAAAACTACGTGCCCTGAAGTGCCCAGCCCTCTCCTGAGCCATTTTGAAAAATAATAAGGTGTGTTTGTTCCACTAAAGACACAAAAGCACATCACAGCTTATTAACATAACTGGGGTAAATGCTCCCTTCTATTTAAACACAGCTCTGAGTTGGTTTATAGTACAGTGAAATGAGTTCATCAACAAAGGAAGATGGGATTTTAAGTGAATTCAAGAATAAGAGGTAAAGTTAGAAAGGGTTACCAGGAAATAAAAGTGAAAACATGCATCTAAAAGTCTAAAACTTAATCTAACAAGGTACAGGCTGTGTTCAATATGGTTTCTCTCACCAATCATTCTTCTTCCCAGCCATAGCTGACATTTCCTGAGCCAGGACCTTCCAAAGATGTAAAATGAGCATGTCTCTAAGATGATGCTCATTTTATTTTTTTATTTTATGATGAGTTTATATTTATATTTTTTTCCTTAATTTTAAAAGAGTAGATATTTCCTCAGGATATGACCAGGTCAGGTTGCATCATCTGGTATAATAATAATGTACCATTGCTGTTGAATAGATAGATAGATATATAGATAGATAGATAGATAGATAGATAGATAGATAGATAGATAGATGTGCATAGAGAGGTACAAAGACAGTATTCACTGATGGTACCATGCATGTTCTCATCACTTTCAGACGTCGGACGGATAACTGAGGAAATAATCTGTCATCCTACATTCCTAACAACAATGTAATATATAAACGGAAAATCACAATGTAACACATGGAACGTATTATTATTGATAATTTAGCTTTGAACATATGCACACTCTAACTCACATATATTTTTCCAAACACAAGTCCTACCTGCTAAAAAACCCATGATCTATTTCACACACACACACCACAAACACACACACAAAATAAATAGATACATTAAATAAAATAATCTATTTTACACACACAAAAATAAATAAATAAATAAACTGATAACCTTGCTGGTGGGAGACTCATCTTCAAATTTCATTCAGAAACAGGCATCTCACTAAAGCTCTTAACAAAATAAACTGGGAATATTTTCAGTAGCTGACTTTACCCAGCTTGCTCCTTATTCTGTCCCAGAAAAGAAAAACACATGGAACACTGGAGGATATATACCAGCTAGTACATCACATGGAGAAATAATTGTTCTAAATGAAATGAAAACAGCTAACTTCTCAGGAAGTTGAGACTGTACAGTGGACCTCTTGGGGCTCATTAAGTGTAGAGTTGGCTTCTGACATGGTAAAATTTAATTTGCCAAGAACAATTTTCTCTAGCCCGCAAACTCTCCAAACTTTCTTTGTAATGAACAAAGACTTGCTGATGAAGACTGCAAGAGCTCTGGTGCAGATATTCCTCAGATTAAGCTGGGCAATTCACTTAAGGGGCAATTTATATCTATAAAAAGCTGGACCTCTGTGGAGCACTTATGAAATAAACATGCATTTCTGTGAATGTGATAGATAGATAGATAGATTTTCTGAAAGTTCTGGAGACCTGGCCTCTGGAAATTAAGCACTTTTAAGGTATTTAAAGTTGGGATCCCCAAATCACTAGTTCCTCATGAATATCTTAGCCGAGCTTGCTTTCTAGGACCATGGGCAAGTCTCACTGGTATATTCTGACTGTTCCACTCTAGTTATAGAAATTAAGTGTGGAATTGATTTAGGTGTTTTCTGGCTACTTTATGTCAGCAGATCAGCCAGAACCCAATGTCCTGATTCCTGGAACGTGTCAAAACATTTGCTTGGTTTTGAACCTCCTCAATTCCAGATTGAAACATCCTTGCAGCCCCTCTCTCCGTGAAAACCTCAGATCTGTGTCCCTTTGGGGAGGTCAGAACAAGTTTAATATTGAAACATGGCAGCTAGCTTGTCTCAACAATCCCCACTCAACTCCATGTCTCAGTGCAAACTTGGAGACATTGCTGTCCCTCCATGTTAAGGGCATGAATTAAAATCTCCAGTCTGAATTCTGGGGAAACTGGGATCTGGATTTTGCCTCCTGCGTCCATCTCTACTGAAAACTGAAGTGAGAAGATTACATTAAAACATTCAGATCTTCTTCTTCTTCTTCCTTTCTCTCTTCCTCTTCTTCTCCTGATGGTCTGTGATCACTCAAATCACCGGCAGAATACCTGAGCACAGAACTGAGATGTTAGAAATGGTCAGATTTTTTTTAAGTCTTACTAAATATATTAAAGAATGAAAACCCAGAGTTCAGTTGCTTTGAACTTTGGAGCTTGTGTTATTTCTAACTTGTGATTATTCAGATAGCAGTTCAGTGCATCATTGTTGGGAAGGGAAAATCTTGAAAAGGTGTACACAATATAGTGGCCTCTGCCTGAGTTTGCCGAGAGCCGGAAATGATCACTCCCAGATGGTGACATTTTGGTGTTTAAATTTTAACAAAGCAGGAGGGACCATGGGAAATCATGCTCCTTCCATTGTATCCCATGCTCATCTCTCTCTCCTTACTAGGATTCCTTTATGCTCATGCATGGCTTTTGTCTTTTTCAACTTTATTTTTTAATTGAAACACATATGTAAATATGGGTTCTCTATAATAAGATTTCCCTCTGTCTTTAAATAAAATTTAACTGTAAACTCCTTCAGTTGAGAATTTTTATATTCTACCCTGCCATCTAAAACTTCCTTTACAGTTTACAAGCAGAAAAATGTTTGTTTGATTATGCTGTGGGGTTTTTTTGTAGGTGTCACTTTAAAATTAAGCTAATGCTATGATTTGAAAGGCTAGGATAATGTATATTAAACATTTTTTATTTAGCTTTATCTTTACAAAATATTGATTCGACTGTAAAGACAGGTTTTTTTGTTATGTTACAGGATTTTTCATCTCAGTCAAAAAAGACCAATACTGTTTTTTTATTCATGTTCAACTTTTAAAAGTTTGTTTGTTAAATAATTATTTGGTTTAACAGCATTTAGGGTTTTTAAAAGTTAGGGGGGGAAAATGTGGGGGAGAAGTAGCCTGCACATGTCTTGTAAAAATGTTTATCAACTGTTTTATAGAAGCTGGTTTCTCTTTTAAATTAACTTCTGTGTGTGTTTTTTGCAGGTGTGTGTAATTCTAAAGCTTTCTTTAGTGTTTACAATTAATTCGGGTTTAGAGCTGTTTTCCTTTAGGTAAAACTTTAAAAACCAAGCTAACATTAACTTTTTAAAAGCTGGCATATTGCTAAATAAACTTGCATTAGGTACCGTGTTTGGCTTTCATTCCTTTGTTTCCAGAGAGGCATTTATTAAATAAGCCAACAGTCTATAGGCACGCCTTGTGGCACACTATGATTGGTTCAGGGAAATGCAGTTCTACCACATTTCTAAACAATAGCTTCTGATTGGCTCAGGCAAGAGGCCTGGCTTGTCCAAGGCTGACTGTGCTGGAATTACTGGCACCTGCCTTAACAGGTGGGGGAACTTGATGGGGCCGGCAGTGAAGGGGGACACGCTAATGGACACTAGGTAGCTCCTCCCTCCGGCAGTCTCTGGCACTCATTGGCCAGCTAGGGATGAGGGTGCAGATTGGCCAACATTTCCCAGCTCCAAGGATTTAAACCCATCATGGGGCCACATGGACCCTCTTAATCAGGCCTGCACAACTCGTAAAGTGGCAAGGGCCACATTCCTCCAAAGAAAACAGTTGAGGGCCAAAACCTCCAAGCCCCACAGAAACACCCCGCCCCAGGGCCGCCCAGCCCTGCAGAAACAAACCCTCCTTCCCCAGCGCTGCCCCACCAAAACAGCTGTGGGCCACAAAGGAAGGTTCGGGGTGGGGAGGTGATACTTTATTTTAAATCAACCAGGGGCTCCCAGCTGAAGAGGTGGCTGGGAGGCCTCAGGGGCAAATTAAAGGGCCCGGGGCTCCAGCAGCTAGAGGAACCCGGCAGGGCCGGCTATAGGTTTTTTGCTGCCCCAAGCAAAAAAAAATTTGGCTGCCCCCGATCCTAGCCCTGGGCTCCCTCTTGTACCCCCTGCTGCCCCAGCCCTGGGCTCCCCAACACCAGTGCCCCCCCACACCTCCTGCCACCCCAGCCCTGGGTCACTGGTAACTCACTCCCAGGGTGGGTCATTCAGCAGGAATTTCAGATGTGCACAAAACACAGACAGGATTGGTTCCCATATGGTTACAGAGCTGCAATAAAGTGGAACAATTTTCAGCTTGTGTGATTGGAGGATATCTGGATGCATATTATAAGACTGTCCTCCATAAATGAGGAAAAGTAGAGGTGCCTTTATTATTCTTTTGTTCCACTCTTTCTTTCTATGGGGAGTTTGCCAATGCAATATCACTGTCTTCCTTTTAAACAAACAATGGCTGTTGAAAATAGCAATTCCAGTCCTAATAAGCATTTCTTGCTCAATTTTATCCTACTTTTTCTACAGAAAGTTACAGTGGATCAGTATATTTGATTTGGGAGAAATGAAGTAACAGCTGCCCAAACTAAGCTTGAGCACTCCTGAATTTTGAGGTGTTCAAATCTGGAAGGCAGGTGCTGGGGCCGGGGGCTGTGGGCTCCGCGGGGGAGCACGGCAGCATGGATGCAGCAACGTGTCTGGAGCTGCATGGAGCCAGACATGGTAAGGGGGCTGGGGTTGGAGAAGGGGTAGGGAGTTCCAGGGGGCAGTCAAGGGACAAGGAGCAGGGGGGTTGGATGGGGCGGCGGTCAGGGGGGCAGTCAGGGAACAGGCAGCAGTTGGATAGGCATGGGAGTCTCAGGGGTTCATCAGGGGACAGGTAGGGGGTGAGGTCCTGAGGGGAAGTTGGGGGGATCTCAGGAGGGGGCAGTTGGGGACAAGGAGAAGGGAGGCTTAGATAGGGGCTGGGGTCCCAAGGGGAAGTTAGGGGCAAGGGTCTTGGGAGGGGGCAATCGGGGGACAAGGAGCCAGCGGCATTTAGATAAGGGGTTCGGGCAGCGCAGAGCCCTTTGATTGCCTGCCGCAGCTGGGATTCAAAGGGCTCTGGGCTGCCCGCAGAGCACCGTGTGCGGGGGATTCAGTATCCCCCCGCGGGCCGCACAGTGTTGTGCAGGCCTGACCTAGGTGCTACTGTGATACACCTAGCAAGTCCTGTGCAGCAGCAATGGGATCCTTTGCCATGACTGGGTTTTCTAGGCGCTGCCATAATACACCTAATAAACACTGTACAGCACCCAGCACAATGCAGCCCTGGTCATCTGAGAGCCCCGTACTTGATCCCTGGCTCAGGTTGGACACCAGGAACCAGAGCGACCCCAGGGTCCCAGCTCCAGCTGCCATCAGCCCTGCGGGTGTCACA
Organism: Mauremys mutica; assembly: GCF_020497125.1. NCBI lineage: Eukaryota > Metazoa > Chordata > Testudines > Geoemydidae > Mauremys > Mauremys mutica. The sequence goes on from NC_059084.1 coordinate 43,696,543, forward strand.
GCGCCGGGCAGAGCGGTCAGTGCTGACAGAGCCAGGGCAGCTGCAGGGAGCAGGCTGAGGCGCTTGCTGAGCTGGGCCCAGTCACACCCCACAACTGGGGCTCCACAAAGGATCTCTGGGGCTACAGTGAACAAGCAACACCGTGAGCTCCCCACGCACCGCTGGGGCAAAACTGGCCACAGCCTGGGCTGTAATAACAGGGGCAAAGGAGCAGGGAGGGGATTTTGCTTCTCTACGCAGCATTGGTGAGACTAACACCGGCCCTGGGATGGGGGACAGGCTGGCTCAGGGTGTGGGGAATGCATTTGGGGCCTTTCCCCTACAGGGGTGGGGGGCTAGGTCTGATACAGGCTCATGGCCGGGGACTGGCTGGTTCAGGGGGTGCAGAATGAGACGTGGGGCCTTTCCCCTCTAGGACATCTCTGTGCTGCTGTCACTGTTCCAAGCACCAAGTTCTGCCCTTCCCCAGCTCTCCTGTGAACATGGGTTGTGGGTAACACTGATCGGTATCGGAGCTGGGTGAGAAAACACATCCCTGTGCCCTGTGTGTGAGATAGAGGCGGGTGGCTCTGATCACCCTGATACCAGCGTCCCACCCCAGACATTGTGTATGTCACACCCAAAGTGACACCCCCATTGAGTTTATCAACCCCCAATGGGGTTCAGCCCCATCCCCTGTCCATAGGGTCCCTGGCCTATCAGGGGAGGCTCAGTCCCCCTATGGGGATTCACACACAGAGAACCAGGAGCATCACTGGTCCAGTCATTCCTGCATCCCACCCCCCCCACCAGGGACCAGACATGGACACTCCCAGCCAAACACCATGCTGGCCCCGAGTCAGATCGGTGACTCCTACTGGAGCTACCATCAGGGTACAGACAGCGAGTGCATCCAGTACTGCTAGGTTGGTGAGATGGATCGAGTATGGATGTATGGGGGGGGGGTCTAGATGGATCTAAAATGGATGTACAGGAATGTGCATCGATCTAGAAGGGATCTGCAGGTAGCTATGTGGGTATGGATAGATCTAAAATGGAACAGCATCAACTGAAGTTAATCTAGCATGAATTTAAATGGAGTTAGTTGGGTATTCATGCATCTGTACTGATTTTTAATGGATCTAGGGAGGTTCTGGAATGGTTCTAGACAGGGGCGGCTCTAGGTATTTTGCAACCTGCCTGCCGCCCCTCGCGGCGACCAGCAGAGAGCCCCCGTGGCTTGCCGCCCCAGGCACGCGCTTGGCGTGCTGGGGCCTGGAGCCTGCCCTGGTTCTAGATAGTGACACTGATATCTGCATGGACAGATCCCACACCTCATCCATCAGACATACCAATTCCAAGACAGAGATTCAGAGCCAAATAATGGAATGACTGAGATTGGATCTACCAATAGGCAGATAGTAAAAGATGGAAGTAGAGTTAATGCCAGTCAAAATGGTTTCATGGAGAACAGTCCATGTTCAATGACCATGCTGTCATTTCTGAGCAACATTAAAAGTCTGGTATATTAAGGTGACTGTGCTGTTGTGATATATATGTGGATTCCAGCAGGGAGTGTGCCCAACTACCACACAACATTCAAATTGAGAAAGTAGCTCTCTAAACACTCAACATGGCTCCAAAATGGGCTGATTGATTCTCCTCAAAATATGATCTTTAATGGGGAATCAGCATCCATTGGGGTGTTGCTGGTGGGCCTCGCAAAGATCTATTCTCGGCCTCAGGTTATTCTGTATCTGTATCGATGATCTGGAAATTCATGTAAACTTGTTGCTGGCAAAGTCTGCAGAGAACACAAAGATTGTTAGAGTGGAGGATGTCTCCGAGCTACAGAGCTACCCGGGGCCAGCTTTAGCCAGTGCGGGGCCGATTCGTGGGGCATGTACTCTCTGGGCAGCACTTCCGATTCCGCGCTCCGGCGGTGGTAGCGGGGCCACGGGGTTGCGGCGCTCCAGCCAGGGGAGCGGGGTTGCGGTGCTTCTGCGGGGAGAGCGGGATTGCGGGGCTCCGGCTGGGGGAGCGGGAACGCGGGGTTGCGGGGCTCTGGCCGGGGTAGCGAGGCTGCGGGGTTCCGGCCGGGAGAGCGGGGCTGCGGGGGCCCGGGGCTCTGGCCGGGGGAGCAGGGCCAAAAGGCAAAAACTGACATTAACATTGTTTCAGTCTGTGTGTTACTTGACATCATGCATTCA